>NC_066585.1:133760848-133763348 GCF_024323335.1 Lathyrus oleraceus
AATATCTTCAATATTTTAGCGCCTCGAAACATGTTTTCCTTTTTTTCGTCACTTAAGCTTTTAAGGTATGCTTCTACATCTTTAATCTCTTTTTTCATGTATCTATTTCACAATTATATATGTGTCAGGTAAAAAAAGAGTATTTCTCACATACAATATTTGAAAGATTAGAGAATCACTCTGTATCATTTTTCCATTCTTTATTTAATTGTGCTATTTTCCATATAAAATCATTTTAAATGCTTATGTTCATTGGGTGCTAATTTTTCTCAGTCAATTTGTTCTAAATTAGATTGTTAATCCATAATATTAAAAGTATAACCTAAAGGTGATTATATATCTTTTGAAGGGATAACACAAGTATCTAAAAGTAATTTTATTTATAAAAAAAAAGAAGATTTAGATTTATTTGACTTTTTTTTTGTTCTTTCTTATTTGCATGAATAAATGTTTTGTATCAAACATGCAACTTATTTACCATTAGTTTTGATGAAATAATATTGTATTGTTGAGTTTAAAAATTCTAGAATATTTTAGCGCCTCGGAACATGTTTTCCTTTTTCTCATCACTTGAGGTTTTAAGGTATGTTTCTACATCTTCAATCTATTTTTTCATATATAAATTTCACAATTATATATGTGTCAGGTAAAAAAAGAGTATTTCTCACACACAATAATTGAAAGATTAGAGAATCAAGATATATATATATATATATATATATATATATATATATATATATATATATATATATATATATATCTATATATATATATAGAGAGAGAGAGGAGAGAGAGGAGAGAGAGTGAGAGAGAGAGAGAGAAACTCGTGAGCTCTCATTTCCTGTAATGACTTATGTTCCGTTTTTCATGTGTTATAATATCTTCAATATTTTAGCGCCTCGGAACATGTTTTCCTTTTTTTTCATTACTTGAGGTTTTAAGGTATGCTTCTACATCTTTAATCTCTTTTTTCATGTATCTATTTCACAATTATATATGTTTCAGGTAAAAAAAGAGTATTTCTCACACACAATAATTGAAAGATTAGAGAATCAAGAGATAGATAGATAGAGAGAGAGAGAGAGAGAGAGAGAGAGAGAGAGATAAATAGATAGATAGATAGATAGATAGATAGAGATAGAGAGATAGATAGATAGATAGATAGATCGAGAGAGAGAGAGAGAGTGTGAGAGAGAGAGAGAGAGGGAGAAAGAGAAACTCGTAAGCTCTCATTTCCTGTAATGACTTATGATCTGTTTTTCATGTGTTATAATATCTTCAATATTTTAGCGCCTCGGAACATGTTTTCCTTTTTTTCATCACTTGAGGTTTTAAGGTATGCTTCTACATCTTTAATCTCTTTTTTCATATATCTATTTCACAATTATATATGTGTCAATTAAAAAAAAAATTTCTCATACACAATAATTGAAAGATTAGAGAATTAAGAGATAGAGATAGAGATAGAGAGAGAGATAGATAGATAGATAGATAGATAGATAGAGAGAAACTCATAAGCTCTCATTTCCTGTAATGACTTATGATCCGTTTTTCATGTGTTATAATATCTTCAATATTTTAGTGCCTCGAAACATGTTTTCCTTTTTTTCATCATTTGAGGTTTTAAGGTATGCTTCTACATCTTTAATCTCTTTTTTCATATATCTATTTCACAATTATATATGTGTCAGGTAAAAAAAGAGTATTTCTCACACACAATAATTGAAAGATTAGAGAATCACTCTGTATCATTTTTCCATTCTTTTTTTAATTGTGCTATTTTCTATATAAAATCATTTTAAATGCTTATGTTTATTGGGTGCTAATTTTTCTCAATCAATTTGTTCTGAATTTAGATTGTTAATCCATAATATATATTGACAGTATAACCTAAAGGTGATTATATATCTTTTGAAGGGATAACACAAGTATCTAAAAGTAATTTTATTTATATAAAAAAAAGATTTAGATTTATTTGACTTTTTTTTGTTCTTTCTTCTTTGCATAAATAAATGTTTTGTATCAAACATGCGACTTATTTACCATTAGTTTTGATGAAATAATATTGTATTGTTGAGTTTAAAAATTCTAGAATATTTTAGCGCCTCGAAACATGTTTTCCTTTTTTTTAATCACTTGAGGTTTTAAGGTATGCTTCTACATATTTAATCTATTTTTTCATATATCTATTTCACAATTATATATGTGTCAGGTAAAAAAATAGTATTTCTCACACACAATAATTGAAAGATTATAGAATCAAGAGATAGAGATAGAGATACAGAGATAGATAGATAGATAGATAGATAAATATATAGATAGAATGATAGATAGAGAGAGAGAGAGGGAGAGAGAGAAACTCGTAAGCTGTCATTTCCTGTAATGACTTATCATCCGTTTTTCATGTGTAATGATATCTTCAATACTTTAGCGCCTCGAAACATGTTTTCCTTTTTTTCATCACTTGAGGTTTTAAGGTATGCTTCTACATCTTTAATCT